>NC_134483.1:248315848-248349026 GCF_040206685.1 Ascaphus truei
ACTGGCTTAAGAAAGAATCAAGAAGGATTTATACACTTAATAATGAGTCACCCAATGGCCTTAACGAGGGCTTTGTATTCCAGCCCTTTATTTAGCCAGCTGTCTCAATACTATCCTATTCTCTGTGACTGATGCTAGACCACCGCTGACTACAGGGGCATAAAGTTTGTCTCATATTAGGCATATCAGTTCACAGCCCATATCCCCTCTTACTACCTGTAACAGGGGACTTACCCTGTTCAGAAAACTTGCCTCTAATCCAGCAGTGTGCTGGTTAATTGACCAGCACCTGGCTGATTAGAGGTGTTAGAAAAAGCCTGCCTCTGAGACAGGAAGAGAGACTCCTTAGTTCACATGTGAGCTGAACTAGGAGACAGAGCAGAGGTTCCTGAGTCTCCCAGGGCAGACTGACCGAGAGAACACAGATCTCTGGAGCTGACAAATAAGACTTCTAAGGATACAGAAAGAAAATGGGGGAGCACAGGTTGAGGGGTCGATAGAATATAGCAGACTTAAATCAGGTGTACTAATCTCTTACACAATAGACGTAGGGATGTGGTGGTGTATAATATAATAAACACTTACACGGCCTTGTGCAAATGCTGTCGCATCAAGGTTTCTTTGAATTTCCTCTTTTCTCTTCTCTTTTATCTTGTTTCTTCTTTCTCCGTCTGTTCGCTCCTGCTCCCCTTTATTTGGTGCAGAGTAACCCTCGAAATAAACAGGCAAAACGCAGGTACTGATAAAGCAGAAAAGACTGCAAACACTCACACAGGCAAGTGTGAGTGCAGTCTTGGGTGAGGTGCCTGAGGAAGCCCAAGAAAGGGCGAAACGCGTAGCTTGAAACCCCCTAGTGTTTTGAACCTTTGCGGCCACCGTCCGGAGTGGGACAACGGAGGAACAACACTGTATCCGGATGTGGACACAGTTAGTTGCACACCACGCGCCCTGCACTATTTCCTTAAGGACTGGCTGTTTGTCTTCAGCGCTTGGAACCTCTTTTTGTTCATAAGCGCTGTCTTATACTTTATCTTATTATGTGTTCAATAAAGACTATGGATTTTTAACAAGTGTTAAGGAGATTTATTTTTGCCCACATCACTTTGTGGCAGGAGTCTATCAACATTGGAGGATTGACCAGCGTCTGCAAGATGAGCACTAAAGAAACCAATCCAAGTGTGCACTCACACTTGGCCGTGTGAGTAACAGTATCTCCCTTCATTTTAAACTCAGATTGCCCACTGTATATTTAGTACAAGTGAAGAGTTCTGCTTTGAGGGACCTCTGTGTTTGCAGGGGATAAAGACATCACCCCCAAGAGCACTAAGGAAACCAATCCAAGTGTGTACTCACACTTGGCCGTGTGAGTAATAGTATCCCCCTTTATTTTCAAACTCTGATTGCCCACTGTATATTCAGTACAAGTAAAGAGTTCTACTTTGAGGGACCTCTGTGTTTGCTGGGGATAAAGACACCTCCCCAAAGATTGCACTCACACTTGCCCGTGTGAGTGTTTGCAGTCTTTTCTGCTTTATCAGTACCTGCGTTTTGCCTGTCTACCACCGCCCATTGTTTCAATTTTATCCATTTGTTTATTTCGAGGGTTACTCTGCACCAAATAAAGGGGAGCAGGAGCGAACAGAGAGAGAAAGAAGAAACAAAATAAAAGAGAAGAGAAAAGAGGAAATTCAAAGAAACCTTGATGCGACAGCATTTGCACAAGGCCGTGTAAGTGTTTATTATATTGTACACCACCACATCCCTACGTCTATTGTGTAAGAGATTAGTACACCTGAATCAAGTCTGCTATATTCTATCTACCCCTCAACCTGTGCTCCCCCATTTTCTTTCTGTATCCCTACACCACTAAGGATCCTGGATAGATCCTTTTGGGGTTTCTTAGAGTCACAGGAAGAGACAAAGAAGCGGAGGGAGACCTTATGAACTTCTAAGGTCAAAATTTTATCTGTTTATATTTCTCCACCCACATCATATTTAGAGGTAGCGCCCGGGTTTCTCCTTCTACTAAATAATACTTCTAAACCTGGATGCTGGTTATCCGGAGAAAAGGCAACAACCCAGCAAACAGATAAGACTTTATTTTCCAATGACTGTTGTCTATATATACATATCTATATGACTTGGGCTGATGAATAGCTTGGGTAGTCACCCAGTTAAAAGGGCTGGAATATAAGGATACATATATGCCAAAGTGGGGCATGTTTTGTTTGGCTCACTATTTCTCTTAAGTTGCTCTTTGCTGTGTTTAAAGCGACAGGCACAATAAAGCCTTATTTAATTTCACCTTAAACAGTCTCCATTGTGTACCTCTGCACATGTCCTCTTACATATGGTGTCAGAAGTGGGATGAGAGGTGGCCCTTGAAGTTAAAAGGGGCCCCGGAGATTGCCTGTGAATTTTTTTTGTGCTTTTTGCCTACAAACAGCCTGACCAAAGAATCTCATGCAGCAGAGACCAGAGTTAAAGTGATATACACCCAGGCAGGAAATCTATACTGCACTGAAAGCCACAAAACCACAGATGGACTCTTCCCCGATTCCAAGAGGAGAGAGAGAGACTGTGCTGAAGCAGGTAAACCTTATTTGCCTATCACAATAAAGTGTAATATGGTCATTGAAATATGGGTTTTTGCCTTCCAGCCGTAGTCAGGGTTCAAGAAGTGAGTTAGCCCTTAAAAAGGGATAGGCGTTTGTTGTTTTCAAATGTTTAGCTGAAGCAGTGAATACAGATGGTGACCCACGAGCGGTACTGATTCTGCAAGTATAGGCTGCCACACCGCATAGGACTACCAGCTGTGAATGGAGTATATGCAGAAAAGTGTGAAAATTGATGCAAAACTGTGCTGAAGCAGGGGAATTTTCAGTAAACAAGTGCTGAGGGTAAAATTGCCCTACCAGGGAAAAAGGAATTGCTGAGCTGTGTAAAAGGTATCCCAAAGCCAATTGCTGAGTGTTGAGTCGCCCTGCAGGGAGCGAAAGAAATATTCCACTGCAAAGAATATTTTTTTTTTTTGCAAGTAAAGTCTGCCATAATACAAAAAGTTGAGACTGAAAATTCTGAACTCAAGCAGAAAACCACATTTTTGCTGAAGCGGAGGGATAATACCTAGCAAGTAAATGGTGTAAAGCAAATAGAAGTTTTTACCTAGCAACAGCACATCCAGTATACCTAATGAGAGAGAATGCGTGCACAGTACTGCTGATATTGTAAAACTTACCCAAGAAAAAGAAAAAGTCTACAGAGATGCCTGTGAGAGCTACGACCTCTACAAGCAAAATATGCCCACCTGTAGGACTACCACAATTGGGGGTTCTAGCAAATACAGTGGCAATAGCACCTCCTGAGGTCAGGAAGAAAATTATAACTGATAGCCCCAAAACAGGGGACAAGATGCAGCGTTCCTGTAATGAAAACAAAAAGAAAACAGCGCACAACGCCAAATAGTGAAGTAAGTAATAGAATGTATTACAATATTAAAGGGGTAATAAATCTGCATACATCAGATAGAAATAATATGTGCATTTAGTGCATATCACACTGGTTACCACTCTGTAGCTGTAAAACAGGACGGTCTGGCACTCAGCTGTCTCTGCAGGAGCCTCTATGATGGTTCTGGGGCATGGGATCCTTCATGCACTCCTCACACAGCAGGACGCTGCTCACAAGGGGATTCCTTTCAAGCAGCCTGGTAATACTGCAGATTCAGACACTTAGTGGGACCACTCCTCAACCGGTGATATACTGCCTCCAGGGGAATTCCCCTACAGTCCCCCGTCTCTCCTGTGTAGATTCGCTGCTT
Source organism: Ascaphus truei (assembly GCF_040206685.1). Lineage (NCBI taxonomy): Eukaryota > Metazoa > Chordata > Amphibia > Anura > Ascaphidae > Ascaphus > Ascaphus truei. Next base: position 248,319,669 of record NC_134483.1, read on the forward strand.
TTCCCAGCTGCTATGATCTTAGAGCAGTCCAGAGCTGTTGGAATTGCTCTGCAAACACTTCCGCAACTGCAGGGGCTTACACAGCGTGCCACGATGCCGCTCCGTCACGTGTGTAGCGGAGTGACGTCACAGTTCTCGTGGCAATGGAGGAATCAATAGGGAGGAAGAAGGAGAGTCCCTTACAGTCTCTTACCGGCGCAGAAATCGCTCAGTTAGCACGGTGGCAGCCAATATAAGCTGATGGTGATACAGATCCAAAGGATGAATATAGGCAAAATTATGGGATAATATAGGGATAATTCATCCCGCGGATAACCGAATATGTAGAGGGCCCAAGGCAAAAGTCGTGTACCCCAAAGAAGTGTCTGTCCGGTGCCAACAGTGAGGAACCCTCAACCAACCATCCCAGGGAAGCGGAGCCGGAACCAGTGAGTGTCGATCCCTTGACTAGCCCTGAAGATGCCCTGAGAAATGCCAGGCATGACTGTGATATGCTCCGTGAACAATTGAAACAAAAGAAAGATGGTAACATAGAGCTACAGAAAAATAACGTGAAGCTACAGAAAGATGTGCTCACAATTTACTCTTTGGCCAGGACAGAATTGGACGATCTCAAGACTGAGCTAGATACTGCAAACGCTACTATTTCCGCCATGGATGAAAAGCAGAGCCAATCTGATAAAATGATGGCTAAGCTGAAGCGGAAGTATGAGGAGGCACTGAAGCAGATGACCGTCTTTCAGCAAGAGGTTCACACTCTTCGCGTAGAGCTGAATGCCTCACAACAGGAGGTCAACAGTGTCCGGACAGAGATGGATGTATCTCAGAAAGAGGTTCATACACTCCGCAGAGCACTGGATGCCTCACATCATGAGATCAACAGCTGCCACACAGAACTGGAAGTCTCCAGAAAGGAACTTCACAGTCTCACTGAGGAGCTGGACATTTCAAAGTCTCTCAGAAGGAGCTTCAGAACCTAAACCTGGAGATGGAAGTCTCACGCCAGGAGACAGCCCGCCTCCAAGCAGATGTGCAAAAATGGAAGGTGGACTGCAAGGAGGCCCTGAATAGTACAGAGACTGAAAAAGGAGCAAATGCAAGATTTAAAAAAAGAAAATTCGGAGTTGACAAACCACGTCAATGGGAAGAATGAAAAGCTGCACGAGCTTGAAAAAATAAAGAAACGGTTGGAAGATGAAAAATTTGAAGCAGAACACCAACGGCAGAACCAACTGCAAGGTCTGCGTACACACCTCCAGAATGTCGAGGAGAAGCAGAGACCTCTGCAGGAAGAACATCTGCAGGCTGCTAAGGAAATACAAGTGCTGCAGGAACGTCTGATTAGCCGGTGTGTCCTCGCAAAGCAGCAGGATAAACTGAAGGCTACCCTGACCATCACCAAAGCATCGCTAGAGGCTAAGCTTAGAGGCCAGGTGACTCGGTACAAGAGGGAGCGCAAAAAGGTCCAGAAACTGAGACGAGTATCTGTGGCCCAGGCGAAGAAGTTCACAGTGCTCCACAAAATAAAGAATGATAGGTGGAAGCAAGCTCAGAGAAAGCACAGGGAAGAAATAAAGACCCTGAAAGGAGAATGGCAGGAAACACTCAAGAAACAGAATGAGACTCTGCAGCCCAGTAACTTACAGCTGCCTCAAATACGGAAAAAGGTATTGACTCTGCCCAAGCATTGGTATCCCACAGTAACTAGGGCCCGTGAGGACAAGGGTACAGTGAGAGCTGGGGATACCACTCACCTTCAAAATAAGATTACGACGTTTGAGCCACCTAAGAAAACACTAGCCAAACCTGCAGCCGCCCAACAGGCAACAAACAGAGGAAGGAGTGCAGAATCAAAGCCAGAAGAATCCTTAGCTGAGGAAGCTGAAAAGATAGGACATTCTTTGGAAATGGAGCTGGGGTCGCAACTCAATCCCAAAGAAGCTGAACTGGCGACTACATTGAATGGGAAAAGTGCAGGAAAACAGCTTCAAGAACTGAGGGCTCAATTGGCTGTTCTTGGGTGCTCTTGTGATACCAGGAAATGTACATTTGGTGCTAAAGTGGAGCACATGGGAAGGATGGCGAGAGAGAGCGATTTGCATAGGCGCTCTGCGACTGTCGCCATACAGTCTGTCTACAAAAAGAGGAGTGCCCGATACAGGGGAAAGCTCAAGACCATGTGGTCAGTAGAAAGACTGTACTTGGAAAAGGTTCTCCACGAGCGACTGAGGACTGCTGATCTCAAGCACCTTCTGGAGGAGACACTACTAAACTGGAGGAAGAGCTCCAATCCCAGCAGGACTGAGAGTTCTCCTCCATCCACTCTCATTCAAATCACAGAGATATCTCGAATGAGAGTGGAAGGATGGGCTTTGGCCGTGGCAAGCCCGAGCTTCCCACAAACAGGGGACGTATGTAACAGGGGACTTACCCTGTTCAGAAAACTTGCCTCTAATCCAGCAGTGTACTGGTTAATTGACCAGCACCTGGCTGATTAGAGGTGTTAGAAAAAGCCTGCCTCTGAGACAGGAAGAGAGACTCCTTAGCTCACATGTGAGCTGAACTAGGAGACAGAGCAGAGGTTCCTGAGTCTCCCAGGCCAGACTGACCGAGAGAACACATATCTCTGGAGCTGACAAATAAGACTTCTAAACCTGGATGCTGGTTATCCGGAGAAAAGGCAGCAACCCAACAAACAGAAAAGACTTTATTTTCCAATGACTGTTGTCTATATATACATATCTATATGACTTGGGCTGATGAATAGCTTGAGTAGCCACCCAGTTAAAAGGGCTGGAATATAAGGATACATACTGCTGCGGCCGAGTTTATTCGAGCATTTGCCCGTTCTCGGCCGCAGCAGTAACCTGGCGCGCGCCGGAGGGTGCCGGGCGCGCGCCAAAGCAGCGGAAGAGCGCCCTCCGATCGGGGCGCTCTCCCTCCCGCTGCCGGGTCCGCCGGGTCCCTCGGAACCCCCTGCCGCCGTCCCCCACATCGCGGGACACTAGGGCTCCCTCGGGGAGCCCTGGACGCGCGTGCAGGGGGCGCAGGCACCCGATGACACGTGACCGCGCATCACGCTGAGGGAGTGCGGCTAGCACGCCGGGGCATCCCCCGGCTTGCGGTGCTAGCCGTGCTGCAATAAAGTGTGTCGGTAGTGTATATGCCAAAGTGGGGCAGGTTTTGTTTGGCTCACTATTTCTCTTAAGTTGCTCTTTGCTGTGTTTAAAGCGATAGGCACAATAAAGCCTTATTTATTTCACCTTAAAACAGTCTCCGTTGTGTACCTCTGCACATGTCCTCTTTCACTACCCACTGCCATTTTTAATTTAATTATACACCAATGGTGACTGTTCATTTTGTCATCCCAATCAAGACACCACTATTGTCCTACCCAACTATACCTGAACCTCTCAGGTGACAAGCCTTGAGATACCTATACAGGACTGAATTCTCCATTGGCATTTTAGTATAGTTGATCTAAGCTATCGGAAAAAATCTTTATTGTGCAATTTACTTCTTCTGGATGTATTCTCTTATGCCCTATTATATCTTTTGTACACTACATACAATACTTACCAGCCTTTTGACAAAGGAAGCAGTTAACCAATAAGGATTGAGCACACCCTATCTTAATATATAAATTTGAAATTTGTGGGGTTGTTGGTAGATGTGGTGAATCTGATTGGTCCGTGGGTCTGTCACTCACCCTCTGGCCAATCAGATTAGTCCGTATCCCTGCCCACCCCGCTCGCCTCTCATTGGCCTGCGTGGCTCTATGACGTCACCCAAAATCCACTCTCTTCTCCTCCTCACTCGCAGCTCACCTTCCCCCTCGGCCTCACCCAACTGCCACACACACGCACCCAGCGGCCCAGACCGCCGGCTCACCTCCCTGCCGGCTCCCCCATCACCCCCCCTCACCCGCGGCTCACCTCCCCGCCGCCTTCCCCCCCTCCATTACCCCGCCTCACCCGCAGCTCATTGCGCGTGCGCACAATGCTCCCGTTACCTAGGGAGGGAGATGGGAGTGGGGTGGTGGTGCGCAGTCACGGCGCCGCCGCCGGACTACATCCCCCAGCTTCCCCTGCAAGCGGGTGACGCACCGGTCCCATGACCCATCCCGCCTTGCTGCTCCTCCCCTTCCCTCTGGTCCCCTTCCCCACGGCGCTCCCTTGCTTGCCAGCATGGGGAGGTAGATGGGCGCGGGGGGGTGGGGTGTGTGTGTGTGTGTGACACTGTGTATGTGTGACACTGTGTGTGTGTGTGACACTGTGTGTGTGTGATACTATGTGTGTGTGTGTGTGTGTGTGTGTGTGTGTGTGTGTGTGTGTTTCACACTGTGTGTGTGACACTGTGTGTGTGTCTCACTGTCTATGTTACACTGTGTGCTGCGCAGGGGGGGGACCAGAGCTACGCCGGGAGGGGGGCAGAACTGCGCATGGGGCGGACCAGAGCTGCGCATGGGGTGGACCAGAGCTGCGCATGGGGGGGGGCCAGAGCAGCGCAGGGGGCGAAACAAAGCTGCGCAGGGGGGGGCACAGCTGCGCAGGGGGGGACCAGAGCTGCGCAGAAGGGGGGGGCCTGAGAGCAGAGTTGCGCAGGGGGGCTGGGTGGGAGACCGGAGCTGCGCAGGGGGGGGGGGAGCGGAGAAAGATTGGGGGAGCGGAGAAAAAGACAGGGGGAGTGGAGAGAGGAGGGAGCGCAAAATTTTAATCCCAGACAACGCCGGGTCTCTCAGCTAGTACAGTATATACCTGGTGCTATCCAGGTGATCCCGCCCACCCTTGACAAAGTACTTTAGCAAAATGTACATCGGCAATTGACGTACTGGCGTCAGTAGGGAAACAACTGTCTGGATCACACCTGCTTTTCAATACTCGTTTCTACTGTTCTTTTAAGAGATTGCTGTTCTATATATTCTTGGTAATCTTGGAGGTTCCATTAGTATATGCTATTATTACTGTTAAGATTTACACTATACGAAAGTGACTCTTTACTGAGATATACCTCCTCATCTGCAGAGATAATACAGGTATAGAGTAGCCACAACCGGCAGCGCACGCCATTACAAACAATGGCAACTTAGTTTCTGAATAGTAGCAGCACGAATGCAATATGTGGTGCTTATTCATTCTTTCTGCTAACCACTGATACTAATGCCTGTTACTGATGCCTGCTGTATTTCATCATCTTCTTATGGTCATGCAGTGATATTGGGCTAACCGTATAAAGGCTATCCCTCTTTCCAGACCTCAATCGGCACTAAGATAGTGTGCTACTACAGGATCTGTGCTTTGAGACCGCTACGGTCATTGCTGCTATAGGACACATGCAGAGCTAATAATAGCACGGAATATCGGCAGTCTGCACCATTATATATACTGGCAACTTTATCTCCGTATGTGTAGCAGCATAAGCGCATTGGTCAGAACTGGACATTGGGTTAACCACACAGTATATAGTCTATCCCTCCACACAGACCCTAATAGGCATTTAATACAGTGTGTAACAGCAGTTGTAGACTGACATTTTCAGGATAGCTATGGGCAGTATACAGCACATCATGTGCCAAGTTTTAAGTTAATGGGTTTATGTTTTGACACTTTAATTTACATTAAGCATTTTCCACTTTCAGAAAGTGCTTAATGTACATAATTTGCAGTGCATGTTATGAAAAGCCACAAATTTGTCAGGACAGCCTGGGGTAGTGCAAAGCATGTACTGTGCGAAGCTTGAAGGCAATTGGTGTATGTCTTGGCACATTTATTCACATTAAGCGTTTTTCACATTAAGCGTTTTAGACTGTTGTCCTTCAGAAAGGGCTTAACGTGAATAATTTGCAGTGTATGTGTCACGCTGCGCTCACCACAAACAGGACGGAAGACCGCGGGGCTGAGGTGGGGATTGATAGGCACCGACCCACAACCACGCAGTCCTGTCCGGAATGCGTAGTCCTAGTCGTACCGCGTCGTAGGGTTGGAGAGGTCAGGGTAGTCAGGGTACTTACCGTGTTCCAGGGTTGGAGAGTCCGGGTAGGTAGAGTTTCGTAGCCAAGGTCCTGGGTAATAGAAGGTAGAGTAGTCGAGTAACGAAGCCGGGATCAAAGTGCTGGAGAGTGTAGAATCCAAGTAACAGGCAGGGTCAAGACAGGACAGGCAAAGTTCAAGACAAAACTAGACAGCAGCGGTGAGCACAATGCATAAACAGGAGTTTATGCTCAGCAATGAAGGACAGGCAGAAGCAGGTATATATGTGGGAAGGGTCCAATTACCTTGCAGGGGTGTGTACTGGTCCACCAATGGTGTCAGAGAGACACTGATCAAAAACAGCTTGCAATTAGGCTTTCCTGATGCTAGGTCTGGTTGCCGGGCAACCCGCGCGCGTGCGCGATGCGCGTCGCGACGTGATGACGTCATGCGGTTTACTCAGCAAGTCTCCGCCTGTGGGAGGCTCCAGCAGCTCCCTCACATTCTCCTGCTTCCTGGTTGCCGAGCAACCCGTGCGCGTGCGCGATGCGTCTCGCGGAGCTCCGCCATCACGCTGCTGCGCCTGCACTGCCCTGGCAGTGCGTGGGCGCATGACTCTGCCCCGTGGTGCTTCCCTGAGTCGGTCTCCGCGCGGATCAGAGGCAAGTGTGACAGTATCCCCCCCTTGAGGGGAGACCTCCGGGCGAACCAGAGATGGTTTCTCAGGATGCCTACGGTGGAAGGCAGAGATGAGGCGGTTGGCATGTACCTGATGATGAGGAATCCACTCTCTCTCCTCTGGGCCATAGCCTCTCCAGTGTACAAGATATTGTAATCCTCCTCTGGATATTCTGGAGTTGAGAATGGTCTGAACCTCGTATTCTTGTTGACCCTCTACCAGTATGGTTTGCGGAGGTTTAGATTGTCCTTTGGAGGATGAGTCTTGATGATAAGGTTTGAGAAGGGATGAGTGAAATACAGAAGGAATCCTCATATTTTTTGGCAGTTCAAGCCGATAGGCTACTGGGTTGATCCTTTTGGTGATGCGGAAAGGGCCGATAAAACGTGGTGCCAGTTTGGGTGAAGCTACCTTTAGCCGAATGTTTTTGGTAGATAACCAAACCCTTTGTCCTACAGAGTACCCTGGGACCTCTCTTCGGTGACGATCCGCTTGTCTCTTGTGTAATATACCAGCGTGCTGTAGATTCCGATGGATCTTCTGCCATAGGTCTTGTAAGTGGCGAATCCTGTCCTCTGCGGCCGGGACTCCAGACTTGGAGATGAGGGAAGGAAGTGCCGACGGATGGAAGCCATAGTTGACCATAAATGGTGACTGTCGGGATGATTCGTTCTGTAGATTATTGTGGGAGAATTCTGCCCATGGGAGAAGTTCCGCCCAGTCGTCCTGAGTGTCAGCGATAAAGCACCTCAAAAACTGTTCCAGAGACTGATTGGTGCGTTCCGTCTGTCCATTGGTCTGGGGGTGATATCCTGATGAAAAGTGTAGGGTAACGTCCAGATTTTTACAAAACGCGCTCCAGAACCGGGAGATGAACTGGGATCCTCTATCGGACACTATGACCTGAGGGGCCCCATGTAACCTGAAGATCTCCCTGATGAAAACTTCGGATAACATTGGTGCAGTGGGTAAACCCTTCATAGGGATGAAGTGTGCCTGTTTGGAAAATCTGTCCACCACCACAAGTATTGTGTCCATGCCTCTAGATTTGGGCAACTCAACGATGAAGTCCATCGATATATGTGTCCATGGACGTACTGGGATGGGTAGTGGTTGAAGGAGACCTGCTGGTCTGTTGTGTGGCGTCTTGCTTCGAGCACAAGTAGCGCACGTAGCTACGAAGGCTTGTATGTCTCTCCGCATGTAGGGCCACCAGAATGTGCGTTCGATGAACTCAGTAGTTCTTTTGGTGCCAGGATGGCCTGCAGTCTTGGATGAATGTCCCCACTCCATGACTCTCCTCTGGAATTTACGGGGAGTGAACAACCGGTCCTCTGGAACGTTGAGTCCTGCCGGGATGTTGTTCTGAGCCTTAGTAATGTCCGTTAAGGCACTAAAAGTATTTGCAGCCAAAATACAAGTGGAAGGGAGAATGGTCTCCTGTTGATCCACCTTGTTATCCTCTACCAGGAACTGTCGTGACAAGGCGTCGGCTTTAATGTTTTTTGAACCAGGGATGTAGGAAATGAGGAAGTTAAAGCGAGTAAAGAATAAGGACCATCTTGCCTGGCGAGATCCTAGTCGCCGTGCTCCCTCAATGTACAGAAGATTCTTATGGTCCGTAAGTATCGTGACTGGCGACTCTGTGCCTTCCAGTAAGTGCCTCCACTCTTCCAAAGCCAGCTTGATAGCGAGGAGCTCCCGGTTACCTACATCGTAATTCCTTTGGGCGGAGGAAAATTTCTTTGAAAAATATGCACAAGGATGAAGTGGAGCTTGAGGATTCTTTCTCTGTGAAAGTATAGCACCTGCTCCTACATCGGAGGCGTCGACCTCCAAAAAAAAAGGTAATGAAGGATCTGGATGGGTTAAGATGGGTGCTGAGGCGAATGCCGTCTTTATTCTCTCGAAAGCCTGGAGGGCCTTCTCAGTCCACTTTGTAGGATCAGCTCCCTTCTGTGTGAGTGCCGTGATGGGTGCTACTACCGATGAGAATCCCTGAATGAACCTCCGGTAGTAGTTAGCGAAACCGAGGAACCTTTGGATGGCCTTGAGGGAGAGGGGACAGGGCCATTCGAGTACCGCCTTGACCTTGGTAGGATCCATAGCAAGGCCGGTATCCGATATGATGTAGCCGAGAAAAGAGGTGGATGTTTGATGGAAATGGCATTTCTCGAGCTTGGCATACAAATGGTTCTCTCTTAAACGCTGCAGGACTTGTTTGACATGCATCATATGTTCCGGCATGGATCTGGAAAAAATTAATATATCGTCCAGGTATACTATAACATGGTGGTCCAAAAGGTCTCTGAAAATGTCGTTGACAAAGTCTTGGAAGACCGCAGGAGCATTACACAATCCAAATGGCATGACCAGGTACTCGTAATGCCCGTCGCGAGTATTGAATGCTGTCTTCCATTCGTCTCCTTCTCTGATTCTAACCAGATTATAGGCTCCTCTGAGGTCCAGTTTGGTGAAGATCCTGGCTCCCTGGAGTTTGTCGAACAGTTCGGCTATCAACGGAAGGGGGTAGCGTTTTTTTATGGTGAGTTTGTTGAGGCCCCGGTAATCAATGCAGGGTCTGAGGGTTCCGTCCTTTTTTTTGACGAAAAAAAATCCTGCCCCCGCAGGTGATGAAGATTTCTTAATGTACCCCCTCTGGAGATTCTCCTGAATATATGTTCTCATGGCCTGGGTCTCAGGAATAGATAGTGGGTATGACTCTCCTCTGGGAGGTATGACCCCGGGTAGAAGATCTATAGGACAGTCGTACGTCCGATGTGGCGGAAGTACCTCTGCTTGACGTTTGTCAAAGACATCGCGGAAATCTTCGTATATCCCCGGCAGCCGTACCCTGTCAGGATCCGTGACCTCCATTCCTGCCACTGCCTTTGGAGCAGACATGCAATGTTCCAAGCAAAAAGAACTCCAACGAAGTGGTGTGGCCTCTGTCCAGTCAATGACAGGATTGTGGATCCGGAGCCACGGAAGTCCCAGAATGATGTTTGAGGAGGGGCTGTGAATGACATCAAAGGTTATAGTCTCGGAGTGAAAGTCGCTAGTCATGATGTTAAGGGGTATGGTTTGTAAGGAAATGATCGCGGGCTGCAAGGGTCGTCCGTCAATGGCTTCAAGACCTACCGGTCGATCTTTGGGTACCAACGGTATTTTATTCTTGAAGGCGAACTTTTGGTCCACGAAGTTTCCTCCTGACCCCGAGTCCAGAAAGGCCTGTGTCTGTACTGTGAAGGTCTCACCGGATATGGAGATAGGTAGATAAAACCTCGTAGAGGTTTGAGGAGGGGGAAGAGTTGCAGTACCCAGCGTGATCCTCCTTATACTCACTGGGCTTTGGCGTTTCCCGGCTTCAGTGGACAGTTGAATACCAGGTGGCCGTTATTGCCACAGTAGAGGCATAGTCCCGCTCGTCTTCTTCGTTGCCTCTCGATAGGCGAAAGGCTAGTCCCTCCCAGCTGCATGGGTTCATCTAGGGCAGGAGTTGTGGAGAGTAGAGGCCCTATGGTAGACAAAGAAGACGATTGTATACCTCGGGGGTGTTTGTCTCTCTCCATCCTTCTCTCTTGGAGGCGCTGGTCCATCCGGATGCACAGGTCTATCAGGTTCTCAAGTCCAGCGGGACGATCCAGAGCTGCTAATTCATCCTTCAACCGTTCGGACAGGCCCTGCCAGAAGACTGCAGATAGAGCCACATCGTTCCAGCCGGTCTCGGCCGCCACCGTCCGGAAGTCCAGAGCATAACGAGCCACAGTACGGTCTCCCTGAGAAATATTAAGCAGAGTGGATGCAGCCGTAACCTTACGCCCTGGGGTGTCAAACACCTTTCTAAATTCGGTGATGAAGAGAGTAAGGTCAGAGGTCAAATCTGGGCGTTGCTCCCAGATAGGAGAAGCCCATGCCAGGGCGGCGTCAGTCAGCAGGGAGATTATGTATGCGACCTTAGTACGAGAAACCGGAAAGCGAGAGGGCATTAGTTCAAACTGTATGAAACACTGGTTCAGAAACCCCTGACAACCGCTGGGATCCCCTGCATAACGGTTGGGCGCAGGTAGTCGTGGTTCGGAGGTAGGTGTGATAAGTGCAGGAGTGGCTGCGAGTGGAACGGGGTTGGTGGTAGATACTGTTAGACGTCTAACTTGTTCAGTCAGGGTATCCACGTCTTGTTTAAGTTGGGAAACTAGTTGTTCTTTTAGTGTAAATGAGCCGGTAAGTTGCCGGAAGCATTCCTCATGGGTGTCTAAGCGTCGGGCCACCTCAGCGGCGTCCATGTTTGTTGGGCTGAGCATATTGTCACGCTGCGCTCACCACAAACAGGACGGAAGACCGCGGGGCTGAGGTGGGGATTGATAGGCACCGACCCACAACCACGCAGTCCTGTCCGGAATGCGTAGTCCTAGTCGTACCGCGTCGTAGGGTTGGAGAGGTCAGGGTAGTCAGGGTACTTGCCGTGTTCCAGGGTTGGAGAGTCCGGGTAGGTAGAGTTTCGTAGCCAAGGTCCTGGGTAATAGAAGGTAGAGTAGTCGAGTAACGAAGCCGGGGTCAAAGTGCTGGAGAGTGCAGAAATCCAAGTAACAGGCAGGGTCAAACAGGTCAGACAAAGTTCAAGACAAAACTAGACAGCAGCGGTGAGCACAATGCATAAACAGGAGTTTATGCTCAGCAATGAAGGACAGGCAGAAGCAGGTATATATGTGGGAAGGGTCCAATTACCTTGCAGGGGTGTGTACTGGTCCACCAATGGTGTCAGAGAGACACTGATCAAAAACAGCTTGCAATTAGGCTTTCCTGATGCTAGGTCTGGTTGCCGGGCAACCCGCGCGCGTGCGCGATGCGCGTCGCGACGTGATGACGTCATGCGGTTTACTCAGCAAGTCTCCGCCTGTGGGAGGCTCCAGCAGCTCCCTCACATTCTCCTGCTTCCTGGTTGCCGAGCAACCCGTGCGCGTGCGCGATGCGTCTCGCGGAGCTCCGCCATCACGCCGCTGCGCCTGCACTGCCCTGGCAGTGCGTGGGCGCATGACTCTGCCCTGTGGTGCTTCCCTGAGTCGGTCTCCGCGCGGATCAGAGGCAAGTGTGACAGTATGTGAGTAAAAGCCATGGAATTTTCAGGATAGTTGCGGGCAGTGTAAAGTATGTCTTCTGCCAAGTTTGAAGGCAATTGCATTATGTTTTGGCACTTAATCCACCTTAAACACGTCCAAATTAAGTATTTTACCCTTCTTAAAATGCTTGACGTAAATAATTTGCAGTGTGTGTTATATCCTTGAAATTTTCAGGATATTTGTGGGCACTATACAGCACATCATGTGCCAAGTTTTAAGTTAATGGGTTTATGTTTTGACACTTTTATTCACATTAAGCACTTTACATTAAGCATTTTCCACTTTCAGAGAGTGCTTAATGTACATAATTTGCAGTGCATGTTATGTAAAGACATGACATTTTCAGAATAGCTTGGGGGAGTGCAAAGCATGCACTGTGCAAAGTTTGACGGCAATTGGTGTATGTCTTGGCACATTTATCAACTTTAAGCGTTTTTCACAGTAAGCGTTTTAGACTGTTGTCCTTCAGAAAGTGCTTAACATGAATAATTTGCAGTGTACGTGAGCAAATGGCATGGAATTTTCAGGATAGATTGTAAAATATGTGTTCTGCCAAGTTTGAAGGCAATTGGATTATGTTTTGGCACATTAATCCACGCTAAACCCGTCCATATTAAGTATTTTGCCCTTCTTAAAGTGGTTGACGTAAATAATTTGCAGTGTGTGTTACAGTAGCAAACACCTTGAAATTTTCAGGATATTTGTGGGCAGTATACAGCACATCATGTGCCAAGTTTTAAGTTAAATCAGGTTATGTTTTGACACTTTAATTCACATTAAGCACTTTTTTTAAGCATTTTGCACTTTCAGATAGTGCTTAATGTACATAATTTTCAGTGCATGTTACTGCTGCGGCAGACTTTATTCTTACTAATCACCGGCTTGTACCTGGCATGTTCCTGGAATGCCACACTGTTCACCCGGAGCATGCCGGGCTCCTTTTGCCTTCCCAGCCAGGCGCATGCCCGGCTGACGCGCGGTTGATGACGATGTGTGGTCCCACTTCTGTGGGGGCACCGCCAACACGTAGGTGCGGGGATGATGATGTGTGGTCCCACTTCTGTGGGGGCACCGCGGACCCGTAGTGAGCACCCGTGAGTTCCCCAGACCCCCGAGGGAACCACCCGAGGCCCCGCAGACACCTGTGGGTCTGACCCGGGGCTCCCAGACATCCGCGGGCCTACCGTGGGGACCCAATTGTGGCCCACGGTGACCAAAGGAGACCACCTGGGGGCCATGGTGCCTGCGGGGTCCACCAGCAGGCCTCCAGAACCTGTGTAAAAAGGGCTGCTGGTAAACTGTAGGTCTGTCCAGGTGCCCCGCCAGCCCACCGGGGACTCGCGTGGGGCTGCGTTATGAACCCTGTATGTAAAAGGATAAATCTTGTATTTATGGGGGGGCACAGGGGGTGGGTAATGTATTTAATAAATATAATGCTGTTTATTGTGGGTCACTGTACTGTTTTTATTGTGGGTACTGGGGGCGGGGGGGGGGGGGTTTCCCCAACGGTATGTGGGTAGGCCTCCCTTGTGGGTACTGGGTGGTTAGGCCTCACGGGGGGGGGGGTTAGTATGGGAGGGTATGTAGGCATCCCAAGTGGTGGGTGAGGGTGGGTTAACCCCTTAATGACTGTAGTGGTTAATAAACACACAATAGGGGGAGGGTTTTTTACATAGATTACAGTGAAGGCAGGGAGGTTTAAAACACACATTAAAAATATGTATGTAATGTATTTATTGTTTATTCTGCCTTAACCCTTCATTGCCTTAGCGGCTATACGCTATGGTAATGAAGCAGCATTTCTGTATTTTTAATAAAATTGTGCAGGAGCAGGGGGTTCCCTGAGCATTAATTTCTGGCTCAGGGAACCCCCTGCTCACTGTACAATATTATTAAAATACAGAAATGCTGCTTCATTACCATAGCACATAGCCGCTAAGGTAAAGAACGATTCTTTATTTATATATGTGTTTTATTTATACTGTACATGTGTAGAGGGTCTCCGGAGCAGAACCGCTGTGGTTTTAGGTCCGGGGGCCCCCTGCTCCCCGAGATACAGGCCCCTTTAGGGGGTGCCGGTATCCCTCTGCTTGGTTTACAAGCCGCGGTCACGTGTTCGGGACCTTTAAACGCAGAGGGATACCGGCACCTCATAAAGGGGGCTGTATCTCGGGGAGCTGGGGGTCCCCTGACCTGAAACCAACGCGGTTCAGCTCCGGAGACCCCCTGCACATCTACACTATAAATAAAAATGTATTTCAAATGTATTTATTTATAGTCATTTATTTATTTAGATTTATTTATTTATTTTTTGGGCAGCTGCTGTGTGTGATTTTTTTTTATTGTGGGTAGCGGGAGTGGGTGAAGGGGGTATTAGCCCCAACGGTGGTTGTTTAGGGCTTGCGGGGGGTAGCGGGAGGGATTAACCCCTTCATGACCGTAGCGGTATTAACTGCTACGGCCATGAAGGGGTTAAGTGCACCCGCAACCCCCCCGCAAGTACTAAACTTACACCAAGGACCAAATACCCCCTTCACCCACCCCCGCTACCCACAATAAAGCGGGCACGGTGAGTTAACCCCTTCATTGCCTTAGCGGCTATACGCTATGGTAATGAAGCAGCATTTCTGTATTTTTAATAATATTGTGCAGGAGCAGGGGGTCCCCTGAGCATTAATTTCTGGCTCAGGGAACCCCCTACTCACTGTACAATATTATTAAAATACAGAAATGCTGCTTCGTTACCATAGCACATAGCCGCTAAGGTAAGGAACGAGTGTTTATTTATATATGTTTTTTATTCATACTGTAGATGTGCAGAGGTTCTCCGGAGCAGAACCGCTGTGGTTTTAGGTCCGGGGACCCCCTGCTCCTCGAGATACAGGCCCCTTTAGGGGGTGCCGGTATCCCTCTGCTTGGTTTACAGGTCGCGGTCTCGTGATCGGGACCCTTAAATGCAGAGGGATACCGGCACCTCATAAAGGGGGCTGTATCTCGGGGAGCAGGGGGTCCCGCGACCTGAACCCGACACGGTTCAGCTCCGGAGACCCCCTGCACATGTACACTGTGAATAAAAATGTACAGTATTGTATGTTAGGGGTTATAGGGGATGGCTTTAAAGACAACAGCTCGCAAACGCCCCCATGCGTTTTTACACGGCATTGCAGTATTGCAGCCAGCGGTAATAAAATGCTTAAATCACAGCCGCGAAAATAACGCTATATACCCCGGGAGAAGACGACACAAAACCGCACATCACCGGAATCTTCTGAAATTCGCGGAGCTAGCCAAGTAAGAATAAAGTTGGTCGCCAGTGTATGAAAAACCATGAAATTTTCAGGATAGCCCGGGGGAGTGCAAAGCATGTACTGTGCAAAGTTTGACAGCAATTGGTGTATGTTTTGGTACATTTATCCACATTAAACGTTTTCACATTAAGCATTTTAGTCTGTCCCGTCTTGTCCCTCCTGTAATACCAATTTGAACATTATTTTCAACCAGGTTGTCTCTGCGCCCCTTACCTTTGATAGAAGGCTCTCGTCCAATGGGGCTCTTTCTCCTCCAGTATAGTGTCTGAACTCACCCCAGATTGTAGCACCAATCTTCCCACTTAATCCTTAACAGTGCAGTCGCTAGGGTGTCACGGGGGACTCCTGTGGCGGGTAGGATCTCGGTGGCCGGAACAGCACGAGCGTAGTAGGGGTCACAAGCAGGGGTCCAAGGCAGGCGGCAGGTATCGAAGTCAGGAAACAAACAGAGGTCCGAGGCAGGCGGCAGGTAGCGAAGTCAGGTAACAAGCAGAGGTCGGCATCGAGGAGACTGGAACAGGACAGGGGAGCAAGGACAGGTCTGGGGGCAGGGACTGAGAACAGGAACAAACAGGGACAAGCCAGATTACCAGCAAGGGCTTTACTGTGAACAGACTTCTATAATACAGGTACAGGTACAGAAACAGATCAGGATCAGAGGCATGTGCATAGGAGTCTGACTTCAAGCAAAGGCAAAGGAAACCGACAGGAAGCAGAGCTATAAGACAGAGAGAGGAGCAACAAGAAGAAAGTCAGACAGACAGAGAGGAAACCAGAGGAAACAGAAGGCAGCAGCACACCCGGTGGACAAAGAAGAACTATGGCTAGGCAGGAGGTCTAGGAGACCCTGACATTACTCCCCCCTTTCAAGAGCGTTCTCCGGACGATCCTCCAGGCTCTTCTCGGAGGCTTTGATGGAACGGCGACTCAAGGTGACCCACCTCTGGTGGCTTGTTAGTGGGCAGAGGGTACTCCACAGGTACATTGGGTGCTGCAAGGAACCTCCGAATGGGTGCATTCAACCCAAAAGCAGGGGCAGAGACATCAGGAACGTGGGCAACAAGGACGGGTGCAGCCTTTCCACATGAGTCAGTGGGGACACAGAGTTGGCTCACCATGGTCTCCTCTTGCGACTGCCGTTTCGTGGCATCAACCAATGAAAGACCAGCTATTTGAGTTTTCAGCTCTTGAAGCTGTCCTTCTGCACTTCTTTTCCCACTCAAGGCAGTTGTCAGTTCAGCTTCTTTGGAGTTGAGTCGCGACCCCATCTCTCCCAGCTGACTTGGAACAAGGCTTAAATATGTTTCATCTTCTTCATTTCTGATCTGCAGCTGCCGGTACGCCTCCCGGGCCTTGCCCAGCTCCAGCTGCAGCCGGAACTTATCACGGGCTGTGTGGTCCAATAATTTGCAGGCATCGGCCATTTTGACCTCCTAGCGCAGTGTCAGGCCAGCCACTTGACAGACTGACACCTTCTCTCTCTCCTCCTTTTTGGCAAGCTGTGTCTTGAGCTCAATGATCTGCGCCTGCAGCGCTGTGAGTTGCTGAGATGTGTGTTCAGCTGTTAGCTTTAGCTCTTCCATCTTTAGGCGTTGCTGCAATTTCCACTCCTCAGCGAGATGACCCCTGGTTGAGTGCATTTCGCAATTTTCCACTCAGGGCTTTCATCTCTTTACTGTGATCATTTTGAGCTTGCTTCCATGCATCCTTCATTACGTCTTGGGGCTCTGACAATTCCTTTGCCAAGGTCTCAGCTGCCTGCCTTTACCAGGTCTCTTTCTCCTGGGTGTACTGACTGTTAGAGATGGAGCAGTGTCTCTGCTCCTCCAACTCTTGTTTCAGTTTCTGGACCGCCTTGTGTTCCCTCTCATATAGGGTTACCTGGGCTCTAAGCTCCTCCTCCAGCGAGGCTCTGGTTATGCTCAGTGTGGCCTTCAGCTCCTCATGCTGTTCTTTGGGGACACACTGGGTACTCAAATACTCTTGCAGCATCTTTATCTTGTAGGCAGTCTGGAAACTTTCTTCCTGCAGAACTCGCTGCTTTTCTTCAGCATTCACCCATTTCTCCTTCGTGTCCTGCAGATGTGTACGCAGTTCTTGCAGCTGACTCTGCAGCATATTTTCTGCTTGTGTGCGCCGCCCAGGGAGACACGTTCTTCTTGCAGCATTCTCTCTGCATTCTGCAGTGCTGTCTGCATGTCTAACCTTTCCTGGGCCAACTGTTTCTTCTCCTCTCCTAATTCATGGAGTATCTCCTTCACTGACTTGGACATAGAGATTCTTGCACTCCTGGGTTACCATTTCAAATCTGCTATTTAACCCTTCGAAGATCTCTCTCAAAGAACGTAGTTCTGTGTTGAAGTGGCAATTCTTCTCCTCAGAGGCTTCCAGTTTTGCGCCAACTTGAGCCATGAAACTCTGGTACTGGGCATTATCAGCATTGGCCTTCTCCAGCTTGCTTGACAGGATCACCCTGTCCCTCTCCAACTGCTCTTTTTCTTTCTCCTGGAGAACACACTTAGCAATTGCTGAGGATAGACAGCTTTGTAGTGCAGCCTTGGCTTCTTGCTCCTTATCTAAACGTCCATAAAGACAATCAATCGCTTTCTGTGCAGCTTGAAGCGTCTGAGTAGGGGCATCTTTCTTTTCTTCCACTATTCTTGGGATACGTCTGTGAGTTGCCTTAAGCTGCAGCATATCTCTTTCATCAAATGCAGACTCTGGGGTTAAATTTTCATTCTTAATTCCTTCTGCAACTTCCACAGTAATGCCTCCCTTCTTTTTCTTCTTCTTCCTTGCTTTGAGAATTTCTGAAGAATCAGTGGTACTGTGTTCACATTTACTGCTCAAGACTGTTTGATTGGGAGCCATAATTTCAGACATGGGGAAACCACACTTCCCAAGAAACCAGTAAAGAGGAAATGTGTTTTTAAAACAGAAGCATTAGAATGAACAACAGGAATATTAGACACAGAGAGACACAAGATAGGAGAGCTGACCTTTTGAGACTTTAGCATCAGTCACGGAGACTTATAAATGCAAGGAAAAAACATAGACAGAGAAACCCTGCAGTTTAAATCTGAAACTTTAGAAATCAGGCATAGAATTATCATAGACAGCAGGAAACTACTACAGAGAAAACTTGCACTTAGATCTGAAACTTTTGACATCAGACATAGGAATATCAGACAGAGAACCCTGCAGTTAAATCTGAAACTTTAGATATCAGGCGTAGGGATATCAGACAGAGAACCCTGCAGTTAAATCTGAAAACTTTGATATCAGGCGTAGGGATATCATATGTTGCAGAGAAACAAACTTTAGGGGAACTTGCAGGTAAACCTGAAACCTTAGAACCAATCATAGGAAGAACTACAGATTGCAGGAAAAATCACAGTATGCAGTGACAAAATAATGGAAGCACTCTTGTCTTTTGAAATGGGAACCCTGTGAACAGCAGTGGTCCAACCAGGGATGCAGAGACAAGCCTTGTCCAGGGAATGAAAAGTCAGAGTCTAAAAGGTGGCAACAGGTACTGCAAGGGTTAACCCAGGCACTGCACAAAAGAAAAATCTCAAAGAAAGGTGCACTAGTCTCTGCAGCAACAGTTCTAGTCTCAGCAAAACGCTATAATTCTTGCAGAACACTTAGCAGCAAAAAAAAAAAAAAACCTTCCTAACTGGGATTTCCAAAAAAGAAACGAAAGTACTTATCTTCAACCATGCGGATGTGGTCTGCTGCAGCAGGCAGGAAAGGGTGCAGGCAGAAGAAGAACCTGTTCCAGCGAGGTCCAGAAGTGGCCTTTGCTTTCTGTCACGGGGGACTCCTGTGGCGGGTAGGATCTCGGTGGCCGGAACAGCATGAGCGTAGTAGGAGTCACAAGCAGGGGTCCAAGGCAGGCGGCAGGTAGCGAAGTCAGGTACAAGCAGAGGTCCGAGGCAGGCGGCAGGTAGCGAAGTCAGGAAACAAGCAGAGGTCCGAGGCAGGCGGCAGGTAGCGAAGTCAGGTAACAAGCAGAGGTCGGCAACGAGGAGACTGGAACAGGACAGGGGAGCAAGGACAGGTCTGGGGGCAGGGACTGAGAACAGGAACAAACAGGGACAAGCCAGATTACCAGCAAGGGCTTTACTGTGAACAGACTTCTATAATACAGGTACAGGTACAGAAACAGATCAGGATCAGAGGCATGTGCATAGGAGTCTGACTTCAAGCAAAGGCAAAGGAAACAGACAGGAAGCAAGCTATAAAGGACAGAGACAGGAGCAACAAGAAGACAGACAGACAGAGGAACCCAGAGCCAACAGAAGGCAGCAGCACACCCAGTGGACAAGGAAGTTATGGCTAGGCAGGAGGTCTAGGACACCCTGACATAGGGTCTTTTCCTACCCCCCCATCCCTTTAGTTCGTTTTCTTAAAAGCACCCATGTTCCTTCCCTTTTCCCTTAATTCCTCCCCAATTGTGATTTTACCAGATTATATGTCTCAATGTACTCCCCCCCTTTTCATTTTTATGTATCCCCTTCCCTACAGTCTGAAAAATTATTCATAAAAACTTAACCAAAAAAAAAAAAAAAGCATCCATGTACAGCTTAATGAACTCTCAAAAAAAATATTCAGATGTGATGTATAAAACATACATTTATTTACAATCTTCTCAGCAAAACATTCTGAAGCAATCCAAAAGGTAAAAAAACACCACCACCACACTGACAGTCCTTGGCAGAGGAAACACCCAATAAATGCATTTATGAATGAGCTAGAATCCAAGAAATAGTTTACTAACTATAACAATAAAATGTATATAATGACACATGGGAGACAGAAAAAGTTGCGGTACATTTAAAAAATTTTGATCAAAACATTGAGGCCCATATTTATTAAGCAGCCCATTTCCATAAGAACTTCTGGCTCTGGATGACACCCATTGAAGGGAAAAGGTTATGTTGTGTTCTAATGCAGAAAGGTGTCAACATGTTACTTAGTAAATACAGGCCTAGGTGCAGGGACAAGTCTACTTGTACTAACACTAAATAAACCCTTCTTCATCTCCGATTAGTTTTTCAATGTAAATATATCATTCTTTTATGCCCGTCCACGACTGGAAGCTCTCCCGGGAGATTATGTCTGTTCAATGTGTGGATAGAGAACAAATGCAGGCCCAGAGTCAAGCTGTTTGAAATGAGACACGTGCAAGCTCCTTCAAATCACTGGACTACTTTATTACAGATAACACAGAGTTATATAGCCAAAAACAGTTCTAGAGGTGTTTTTGCTGAAGTGTCTTAGAGGTATTCACTGACATTCTACCTAATTTATTGCTACATAGATTAAATGTTGCTTACATTTGTGCCTTTCATTTATTTCTAGGGAGTGAGGGTGGGAGAGAGAGGGGGATGTGGGAGTATTAAGGAGTAAAGCTTTGTTTATAGAAAGCTAACAAGCTCACATTCTTTCCTTATCTCCAAGGCTAAAAGTTATAAGAGACTCGCCAGGACACCTGAGCAAATCTTAAAGCAATACATACATTAAAAATAGAATTAAAACTATAGGAGACACAAATGGTTACTGAAATATAAAATGGTTACTAAAATTTACATTAACAGTTTCCTCCTTTTGTCATGAAAATGACAACACTTATTAAAAATTACTAGTTACACTGCTCCTCTATAATTAGCGCATTGTAGCTACTCTCAATATTTACAATTTCCCTTTCTGAGAATAAATGGGTGTTGGTGGAGGTTAATATCTCCTGGAAGCGACTGCATAAACATCCTCCTCACACACATCTTTCATACTGCATTTACTCAGAATGGCAAAACAGCAAAATGGTTGCTATGGTCAAAATGGCTGACTTGTCCTTGTGGTTGACTCACACCTTCCTCATATTCTTATATCCAATCTTCTCAGTCCCCCCATATCCTTAAGAGACAGTCTATTTAAAGAACAGTTAACCATTTCATTGTCCTACTGGACCAAACAGTTGTCCAATTGTGCATGACTTCATTTCTTTCCGGACATTATATCGGTTCAGTTGATTCCTTCTTTGGTCTCTTCTTCTGGGGGACTGCCGACACCTTTATCACCGAAAAGAGGCATAGCGTTGGTGGGGGATCGCAGCGCACTTCTGGACCAAAGTTTTGCTGTACTTAACACATACATAGAGAGCAATGAGTAGGACAAACACACATACAAAAACATCCGCTAGCTTCGCTTCCAGAGAACTAATCCAACCACCAAGTCCCAATGATTCCCATCCCTCATCTCTACCTTTAAAGCTGGAACCACTTTTCCTAAATAACATAACCTGGTCTAGTTTCAGGGTAATTCTATATCTATCCTTCTAACACAAAATCCATAACTTCCCTAGGGCAAACTCATATTTCTACACCCATCGTAACAAATGTCTTATATATGGTTCTACAAGTGTCTTATAACATATTGTCCTTTTCCCAAGGGGTTAAATGTAATTTTCTTGTTCCTGGGGTGCAACCTATTGGGTATGGATAGTACATTGGGTTTCATTGCACACAAAATGTGGACTTTGTTTACCAGGATTCCATTATGTGACAAAAGAGTGTGCATATATGCTATACACAGAACAATAAAAACAAAATAAAATTACTAAACAAAATATACCAATTACTACCCTATTGTCTGTGTGTACACTACTCATACAAACCTAATAGAATATACATCATAATTAAAATAATAAAACCTGTAGAGAAAAAAAAAGATTATTAAAAAGTTCAAAGTTTATGTGTTGAGGCCCATACTTTTGCCTGTGTCTTTTTCCTCTGTTGGTTAAATTTTGTATTCTGTAGCGGCTGTGTCTTTTGGCTTTTCCACCTTGGCTATCGTTTAACTTGAAGCAACTGTGGGTGGTGCTGGGATAAGTTACACGTGCGTAACGTGGATCCAGGAAGAGACCTCTGCCACTTTAATTGCTATAATGTAGTAGTAGGGTCTTTTCATTTGGGATGAAAAACGTTCTTGCGTAGGAAATACTTGACCTTTAACTCCGTCTCGCGTAGGTGCACTTTTAACTTTGACGTTTCCTTAGAGAGACTCAAAAATATATTAGTTGCATGCAATACTTACTAATTGCTTTACTAAACAGTCATTGTGGTCTTGACTTTGGTACAATTTAAATTCATAAAACGTAATGCCCCATTTATTGCCAAACCAAAAGAAAATGGTTAAAATTATTTTGTATAGAACTTCACACTAATTAGCTGTAATATAATTTCTTTGAAAAGTGCCGAGCACACTGCCAACTTTAAAAAGACACTCAGCATTATTCTTAAAAAAAATAATTTCAGATTTCGTTCATCCCGGGCACCAAGCCATCTAACTTCTGGGCATAGACAGCTATATGATAAATAGCAATAACCCCTCCTTTGTTCACATTTATTACATGTGAACAATATTACAGAAAGGATAACAGCATTTAAAACATAACTAAATATTGTTGCTTGATCTGTAGCAAAACTAACCTGAAACCTTTGGGTATAAAATTGACATTAAAAACCTCAAAACACTACTGAATATAAATATAATCTGCTATTGTCTTCTGACAGAAACATCCTGTAATATAAGAAATTATAGACACAGATTTAAAAACTTTTTTTTTTTTTCATCTCCAGGATTGCAACAAACTTGAGATAACTTTTCTGGGCATCCTGCCAAAACATTGGAACAAGACAGACAATAAAAATTATTAATTACTGGAGTTTTAACACACAGTGCAATACAATTTGAAACAGCTTAAAAATAAAGCTCCTTTCACTGCCCTTTAGGATAAAATGTGACTGGTATTCAAAAATAAAAACTGGATTTTTGTTAAATAGGAAATTATAGGCTTATTATATACTTTAAATAGTTTTATAGTTAATTGTTACACAGAAAAATAAACAAAAATAATAATAATAATAATACAAATAAAAATTACCAAGACAATGCAATGTAAAACTGTTTGATCCTGTCTGCAAACTATATTAATAAAAATGTCCCTTTCTTTTATTATCATATCCTAAACTACAGTTAAACCTAATTTGTAGCTACAGAGCTTCAGTTAACTTTCGTGTCTGGAATGTATCTGTATCTCTGCACATTCTTTTATTACTTGAGAAGAGTGGCTGTCTGGGCTGCTATTCTGATTCTCTCTCTCCATGTCCTTTCTTGAGATGGAAAGAGAGAAGTTGGAAAAAGATGTCTTTCTGGTTTTAAGAAATTATCGTCTGGCCAGAACGAATAAATCCTTAAAATATACCAGAGACCGGGCTTAATTATATTAAAAGATTTTTTTCACATTTGCCCATTCTTTGTCCTTCTCTCAATAACCAGTCAAACTCTCCCTTGCCCAGTGTGGATTAGTTTATATTGTAGTGGGGGTGTACACATTTAAAAATTAAACTTCAACATAAACAATTAATTATTCTTATTTTTGTAAGACTTTGCAAGTTTTTTGGATGGTAGTTTGTATACATATAATAAGCCGGCGTAACCATGATTCAACTCTCACCTGGGATTCATTCAGGTAAAATTCATGAAACACACAGGGATTACTCAATCAATCAACATTTTTACCAGATTTATAAAATCTAATAAAACATTCTGGCGAAAAAACTAATTTTCCTACCTTGAATTTACACAAGGCGCGGTCAATTTTTATCCAGTCAGTGGTTAAAATAAATGCAGCAATTATAACACTTTAACAAAAACAAAACCATCTCTGTCACTATTTTTATATTCCTTACACAGTGTCAGTATCTGATTCTGATTTGACCTCTGACTTTTCCCTGTCCCGTGGATGGTCCCTGACAGGGGTTAATTCCTGCCTAGAGTCCGTCTCTTCCCCCTCCGTACCGATCTGCCGGGCAGACATGTCGATAGGGAGTGGTCTAGGGAGCCTATTTCTTTGGGTTCCCCGTGAAGCCGTAAGGGTTTCTTAATCGGAGACTGCCGCAGAGCCTGTGACCTGAGCAAGGTTAAGGGGTTCAGGGGGTTTGAGAACAGGGATACTGGGGTAAATTTGGGCTACCTATGGAGGTGGTAATTATCTCTGTTCCATAGGGGCGGTAGGCAAATATACATTTTGAGAGTGGTGAAAAATCTCTATTGGCAGCACTTCAAAGGTGCAATTTTGACACGCTGCAGCACATTTTCTTAACAATTTTAACATTTGTTATTGTTAGTCTTATACTTTATTTTTTTTTCAGGCTCACTTCCAGACAATATTTTACTTTATTACCCATAATTAGCTTATAAAGAAAACTTATCTTAATGCAATATAACCTTCTATCTAAATATACTGATATAGGGTCCCAAAAGACAGTCCAGTATACAGACAGGACTTTATAATTTAACCCCCTGTTTTACAGCAGGGACTTAAACACCTGCTTTGTAGACAGGATTCTATACCTGCAACTTGCCCATTATACAGACAGGACTCTTTTACTTCTGTTTTTTTTTTGTTTTTTTTAAAATAAATATTTCAATATTTTAGATTGATTTTCTCTTTTAAAGCCATGAAATTTAGAAATTGGACCCTATATCTTAATTTCTAACAAGCAGCACAGCGTTATACATAGATAGCAATAAAAAGCTCTTTGCAGTTTCTCTAAATCTGTTCTCACCAACACATTGAATTTGTATGTATATTCTGTATATATGAGGTGTAAGGGACTCTAACCCCTACGTGTAAGGGACTTTAACCCTTATCTAGGTTTAAGGGACTTTAACCCTTAAGTGTAAGGGACTTTCACCCTTATATACTACTTGTCTGGGGGCATAAGCAGTGATTTATTATCACTCAAAACTAAATTTAGTGGGTCTCGTTCTGGATCGGGTGACACTGGTAATATAATACGGACAAAAAGTATCTCGTATACTTACCCAGTGAGACCCAATCCCACTTCCTTGACACCAAATGTAAATATATAATTCTTTTATGCCCGTCCACGACTGGAAGCTCTCCCGGGAGATTGTCTGTTCAATGTGTGGATAGAGAACAAATGCAGGCCCGGAGCCAAGCTGTTTGAAATGAGACACGTGCAAGCTCCTTCAAATCACTGGACTACTTTATTACAGATAACACAGCGTTATATAGCCAAAAACAGTTCTAGAGGTGTTTTTGCTGAAGTGTCTTAGAGGTATTCACTGACATTCTACCTAATTTATTGCTACATAGATTAAATGTTCCTTACATTTGTGCCTTTCATTTATTTCTAGGGAGTGAGGGTGGGAGAGAGAGGGGGATGTGGGAGTATTAAGGAGTAAAGCTTTGTTTATAGAAAGCTAACAAGCTCACATTCTTTCCTTATCTCCAAGGCTAAAAGTTATAAGAGACTCGCCAGGACACCTGAGCAAATCTTAAAGCAATACATACTGTACATTAAAAATTGTAACGTACGCGCTTGCCACAAACTGGTACCGGACCGCGGGGCTGAGGTGGGGACGTATAAGCACCGACCTTAGGCCACAGAGTCAGGTCCGGAGTGCAGATTCCATAGTCAGACATAGCCAAGTCAGGATTGGAGAAAGTAGGGTTAACGTTATCCAGGCAGGGGTCAAGGCAGGAGGCACAGGAGCGGTGGTCGCGGAAACAAGCCGAGGTCATCAACAGGAAATCTTGGGTGAAGGTATTTCAGCATAGGAGGCTAGAACCTTGAGAGAAGCCACTGCAGCGGAGATGCTTCAGTGAAGGTGCTGCAGTGTGTCAGGAAAAGGCCAGGAGTAAACTCCACTTGGAGGAAGCAGGAACCAGAGGTGCAGACACGCCACAGGAAACGCTAGGGAAACCAGCGTAGCCGCTACAGCGTGGCGAAGGCTGCCAGGAATTAGGAAGCAGCACCGAGGCTACTATGCAAGAAGCCCTAGGCAGCAGGGGACTACGTGCAGGATACAAGACACAAGGAGGCCTAGCAGGCCAAACAGAGAGTCTGTGACAAGCCACAGTTACTTGCAACTTGGATTTCAAAGTCTATGTCCAGCAACTTCCTGAGGGCGGGGCAGGAACTAAATAGCACAGGAGGCCAATCAGGCCAGAGCTGCACAGGAGGCAGCAAGAGGCAGGTGATTGCAGAAGTAGGGAATAGTTTGTCTGGAACCGGCAAGCTCCGGATGGATGGGCTCCAGCCAAACCCAGGGCAGATTCCTCACATTACACAACCACCCCCTCCCCCTTCACGCGAGACCTCCGGACGAGCAGAGATAGGATCCCACAGATGTCTGAGCGACATGGAATTATTTCTGAACCCTCTGGGTATAGTTGTAGATCTGCGCCGAGGGCGTTTGTCAATGAGCGCTTTTTTGAAACGGAAAAGCAGTGGCACTGCAATCAATAGGGGGTCAGCACCCCTAGGTAGGTGAGGTTTAGAGAACATCAGGTCCAAAATCTGGGCATCCACATAGAACCCAGTAGGCATGAAGGAAAAGCAGAGAGAAGCATGCCCGTGCCCAGATTGAGAGCACAAGAAGCAGGGACGGGCACCTCAGGCAATGCAAGGAAGTCCAATGAGCGTTGCAGTCTTTGACGATGACAACGTGAAATCAGAGAGAACACATGAGGTAGAACCGAAAGTTCCACGAGGGATAATCCTAACTTCGCAGTAGCAGTCATGCAGTCTGTAGCGGGTACCTCAAATACTGTGGAGTCCCTGGGAAACAGTATTGTCTGAGGAGTGGAATCACAGATTAGAGATAACATGAGGTACTGTGGGGCGGGATAGGGAGGGAAGGATGATGCTTATACTGTGAGAATCTTAGGATCATCCATGGTTATAACAGGACGTGCAGAACAGTCAGTGAGACGTCTGTTTGTTCCAGAAATGTATGGCTGAGAGACAGCAGTGGTTACCCTAGACAGAGCACGGGGAATCAAAAAAGGTACACGGTCACTTTTTTCTTTTTTTTTTTTTTATTTTTTTTTTTTTTTTTTTTTTTTAAGTGAGTCCTTGAGAAGCAGCAAGTGCCAAACTAGGTATTGTGATTGAGTCAGAAGGCATTGCGCTAGCCTCTGAAGTGGGTAACAGTGAAATAGCAAGGGCCAGAGTAGATGTGTCAGTTGAATCAGAGAAGTTGCGCTTGTCTCTGAAGGGAATAATTGTGGAACAGCAAGGCTAGACTGGGTACTTCAACAGAATCAGAGGAAGTTTGCGCTTGTCTCTGAAGTGGGAGTCAGATGATCAACAATAGACATAACAAAACCTGGGGGAATTTTCATGCAGGAACCTTAGAAATAGAGAAAGATCTATCCAATACTGCATGGGGGCCAGCAACAGGGGTACTGGTCATGAAAGAAACAGAGCTAGGTGCATTTAACCATGGCGGGGACTTCAGGGAAAACACCTCTTACAGCAGGCGTTTTCAGTGATGGGTAAATCACATACTACCGGAGAGTCAGAGGGAGGAAAACATGCTTTTACATCAGGGTCTTTGGAATTTTCACAAATTAACTCAGGAACTGCTGGAAAATCCTGGGATGCAGTAACAAGGGACTGAAAACTTGCAAAAGAATCAGAGACAGAAAGGCTAACCTCTGAAGTGGTAGATTGAGAAACAGCAAAAGGAGTGCCAAATGCTGTGGGGGGCTCTAAGAAAAAGGCTTGGAGTCAAAGGCAGAAATCTCAAATGTCTGAGGGGCAGCTATGATTACACTTGGTCCTGTATAGGGTTTAGAGCAGGCATGTCATACTCGCGGCCCGCGGGCCGCATGCGGCCCACAACGAGTGTCTGTGCGGCCCAGCCAATGTGTCCCGGTTACGGCGGTGGTGAAGAGGATGCGGCAGCTGGTAAGTATTCTCTGTGGAGTGAATGCTGCAGGTCGATTGGATGAATGGGCCGCATGGGTTTGAATGAAGGAGGCGGGACTTAGAATGCCGGCCGGGATGCAGGGGATTGGTCGCAGGCAGGTCAGAGGAAGCCGGGGGCGGGGCTTCCGCTTTGTGCAGAAGCACACGGTGAGTGTGTCTCTGCCTTCCCGCTCCTCTGCCTGCTGCGCGATGTCCCCCGCAGGGCGGGCAGCCACAGGGACCCGGGGTAGAGGCGCTCACCCCCCTTGCCGCTGACCCCCCTTGCCGTTGACCCCCCTTGCCGCTAACCCCCCTTGCCGCTGACCCCCCTTGCCGCTGACCCCCCTTTGGCGCTGACCCCCCTTGCCATTGACCCCTCTTGCCGCTGACCCCCCTTGCCGCTGACCCCCTTGCCGCTGACCCCCTTTGGTGCTGACCCCCTTGCCGCTCACCCCCTTTGGTGCTCACCCCCCTTGCTGCTCACCCCCTTTCTGCGCCCCCCCCTTGCACCTTGGCGCTCCCTTTGCCCCCGATCCGCATGTTGCAGAAGATGGGCGTGGGGGCGGGCAGTGGTGGTGCGCGATCGCGAGCTCAAAAAGCAGGCCTTTCTTCTGTCCCCCGCCCCCCCCCCATCCATCCGTCCGTTGCTGTTCTCCACTTTGTGTGTGTGTGGGGGCGAGTGTGTGTGGGGGTGGGGGGAGTGTGTGTGGGGGGGGGGAGTGTGTGGGGGGGGAGGGAGTGTGTGTGTATGTGTGAGGGGGAGTGTGTGTGGGGGGAGGGAGTGTGTGTGTGTGTATGGGGGGGAGTGTGTGTGTATGGGGGGGGAGTGTGTGTGTGTGTGTGGTGTGTGTGTGTGTGTGTGTGTGTGTGTGTGTGTGTGTGTGTGTGTGTGTGTGTGTGTGTGTGTGTGGTGTGTGTGTGTGTGTGTGTGTGTGTGTGTGTGTGTGTGTGTGTGTATAGGGCGGAGTGTGTGTGTGTGTGTGGGGGGGGAGTATGTGTGTACGGGGGGGGAGTGTGTGTGTGTATGTGGGGGGGAGTGTGTGTGGGGGGGAGGGAGTGTGTGTGTATGTGTGAGGGGGAGTGTGTGTGTATGGGGGGGGAGTGTGTGATGTGTATGGGGGGGGAGTGTGTGTGTGTATGGGGGAGGGAGTGTGTGTGTGTGTATGGGGGGAGTAAGTGTGTGTGTATGTGTGAGGGGGAGTGTGTGTGGGGGGAGGGAGTGTGTGTGTGTGTATAGGGGGGAGTATTTGTGTATGGGGGGAGTGTGTGTGTATGGGGGGGAGTGTGTGTGTATGGGGGGAGTGTGTGTGTGTGTGTATGGGGGTGTGTGCGTGTGTATGGAGGGGGAGTGTGTGTCTATGGGGGGGGAGTGTGTGTGTATGGGGGGGGAGTGTGTGTGTATGTGGGGGGAGTGTGTGTGTCTGGGGGGGAGGGAGTGTGTGTGTATGTGTGAGGGGGAGTGTGTGTGTGGGGGAGGGAGTGTGTGTGTAT